>NW_024502236.1:4593651-4633234 GCF_017590055.1 Onychostruthus taczanowskii
GCTGCTTTTTTAGGGTTTTTAAGCCCGGGGGGGGTTTTTTTTTTTTTTTTTTTTTTTTTTATTGTGAAGCTCAGGTTTTCTGTATGAAAGGAAAATTCAAGCACTTTGAAAGCAGCTTATTTTGATTTTTTAGTGGCCTATGAGGTGACAGGCTTGAGCAAACAGTCAGGGAGGTTCTGAATGAAAAAGCATTTTTGCCAGTATTTATTAAAGTAGAGTTATAGATGTGTACTGAGGAAATTTATGGGAGCTTTTTCTTTACTTCACCCAAAGGTATATTTCCCAAGAGTTATAACTGAAGCATTCAATAATATTTCTTTGTATAGCATCCAATAATGCAATGGCTGGAAGACAAGGAAGTGGCAGAGTAGCAGGGAAGATGCTCTGGATATTGGCAGTAATTCTGATGCTGTGGGGTCACCGGATCAGTGGACAAGGGCAAGGTAAGTGAAGCTCATTTTCTGCAATTTGCTATTGGCATGGTATAGCATAGCACTGGTTAGAGAAAGGCTGTATGATCACGGGCTGAACTTCTGTGAACAGCTGACTAGAAATAGGGATATCAAAATCTGAAGGACTTCAGCTGAGAAACCTAATTGTGTTTGGAAAATGGTGTCTTGGTACCTTCAGGGATTATCCAGGTGCTTGAATCTGTTTTTATGTGCTCAATGATTGAAGTGTGCCTTGAAATAAATCTTCCCTTTGTATCCATTGTTGGCTCTCTAGGTGTGGAGAAGTAGCTGTTTAAGAGATTATAGACATGGATACTTTGTGTTTGGCTGTGATATCTGCAATATTCAGAAAGGCTTTTGTGGCCATGCTATAAATAATTTCCCTGTTGTTTTCCTGTCTCACTCACTGATGGTGGTGCATAATAACAGCTGCAGGGATGCAGACAGGCAAAAGAAAAGACTTCTTAGTTTTTCAGTTTAGAAAAATGAAGCATTATTGCATGTTTCTGATCTGAGAGCTGCTAACAAGAGAGGTAAAACCAGGCTATTGTACTTTTTAATATACATTTAGAATAAAAGATGTTTGTTTGCTGTGTCAAACTGGGAAAGGGGAAAAATGTCACTCTGAGGCGCTGAAATTAAAGGGAAGTGGATAGGTATTCCTTTTTGAGGAATTCCTTTATCAGGCCTTCAGGACATACATGTTACATGCAGCCTGAGATTTCCACATCCTTAATCTACTCCTCAAGTGTGGAAAATGCTGTATGTTTTTTTGTTAGAGCCTCTCTGTTCTCTGGCTACAAGCATGGTGCTGGTCAGTGTGTGCAGCCTGTGCTGGGTCCATTTCCTCAGGCAGTTTGGGCTGCAGAGAGCGTTCTTGGCTGTTGGAAGGATAATGGTGCTCACTCTTGTTTTGTGCAGTTTTAGAGGTAGGAATTGGATATAAACTGTGCACTGCAGTTCTGCTGGAAACTTCTGTGGCATTTCTGTGTGCTGCCTCCACAGATCCAAAAAGCCAACCTGCAGCCTGTCTAGGACTTCAGCAGGAAAGTGTCATGAGTGTTTTGCATGCAGCAACCAGCTTTTCTGTGATATAGATTGGATTTGTACAAGAAGGGTTGTTGCTTTTCTAAAGTGTCCATTTTGACATTGTAGTCATTGAATTGGAAAACTAGATATATTTGAAGACTGGCTATTTTGTGGTATTGTGCTAAAATGTGACGGGTAGGGTAAATTTTTCAGTTTTATGAAATGCTGGTGAATGGCATTGGAAAGAAACACAGATACAGCATCCTGAAAGAGTTTGTTTTCTAAATGGGGGATGTGAAATACTGTACTGTGAAATATTCTTTATGTGGCTCTAAACTCTGTGGGTTTCTGGCTGATGACAAAATAGCCTTGATCTGTGAGGTGACCTTTAGTCATGTAGTTCTATGTGTTTGTTTTCTAATAATTACCAAATTTTAACTAACAAATTGCAGAAAAGATAAACTAGTATGACAAAACAGTCTAGAATGCAAAATACTTTCCTAAAATTAGCAGTAACCCTTAGTGGAAAAGGATTATGGACCATGATAGTGTTATTTTGCTTTGATTTTAAATAACTTAATAAAGTTGTAATGCAGCTTTTGAATATTAAGTACCTCTAAGCATGTCTAGTATAATAAAACTGGCTGTGTTTCAGTCTTTGTAGACTTTGTACTCTACTCTCATAGAAGTGTAGTGTAGACTTTTGAGCATACATTTACAGCAACTGCTGTGCATTGCTTGAACCTTCACTTGAGAAATGTGAACTTTTAATGGCAATGAAGTAGTAAATTATAAACAAGGAACAAGTATTTTTTGGCATAATTACATACACAGGGTATTTAAAAATTGCAAAACTTGGTTTCTGGACATATCTGTAATTTTAATGTGGCTTTCTGTTAAGGCTTTATTTTTCTAAAGTAAAAAGTAAAGCCCTTTGGGCATGCCTTGCAGGAACCTGAGAAATATAATTTCTGATTAATTTGAGTAAAATTCATATTAACTATAAATTTTGGTTATTTGGAGTCTATCAGGACAATAAAATGAAAAAATAGTGATTCTGTATCTGGGCATAGAACCAAAAGTGTTTAAAAGCCATATGGCTGCATTTAAAGAAAACAGCTTCTGAGTCACATAACTTCAGTGTGAGTGGGTTGCTATGGAAGTTAGAAAGAAATCAACATTTGTTCCACTTCCATTTCCAATCGGAATAGTAAACTTAAATTGAAAATCCTTTGTTTTTCAATAGCTCTATCTGTCTCTTTTTACACATTAACCCAAGAATTCTCAGGTTTTTGAAGTCCATGGGGCTGCATCTTCCTCTATTCATGTATAGCATAGGACTAGGTACTTCAGTCCACCCAGTGTAAGTGTCCAGTAGAGACTGGAGTAAAGATGAAATTGTTTTAATTTATTTTTCACTTTATTACAACAGACAAATGTGTAGTTTTTAGCATTTTACATTCATTCTGCTTTTCTCACATACCTAAATATTGCAGATTTACTCCTCTGTCTTCAGAGGAGTAAGTATATTTTGGCCTATATTTTGTACACATAAGTAAATTTGGAAGAATACTTATCTCTAACATTGAGCCCAGAGTAATTTAAAGAGTATTTTGAAACAGACTTGTTTTTCTTGGTGAACTTAGAAATCATAAATCTGGAAGTCTGAAGTCACTTGAACAATAAGCAGGCAATTACTGTTCAGTGATATCCACAAATAGTGTTAGTATTGATATTGAAGACAGAAGATGAATAATGAGTCCTGGGATCTAATAACGTTCAGACTTGTAAAAGAAGGGAATGTTGCTTAATACCTGGAATTTCAGTGCTGTATAGGTGAAGCAGGTGCTCTCTTTGAAGCTCCAGAGATGCTGGATAAAACAGTGTCTGCTCTCTGAAGTACACAGCGCTAGTGCTGGTGTTCTTGGAGGCATGCTTCCTGCCCAAGATGTACCTTTCAAATCTTTTTTTTTTACAGAGCTGTCAGGGTACAGTGTTGACAGGTGGTTTTATTTAATGATCAAGCATAAAGGCTGTGCAGTCTGCTACAGCCAAGAGGCTTCAGAGCTCAAACAATGTGCTAGAAAGCAGTGGGTGTTGCTGGCTGGCCAAACTCTGACCCCCTGCCTGCAGGAACTTTTTTCCCCCCAACAGAGGCCTAATGGGGGAAAAGCACCTTAACTTTTGAATTTAAACAGTGTTGTAAGTGTGTAATGGTTTTGGTTTATTTTTTGCATTTTGTAACTTTAATCGATGATAAAGCAGGCAGCAGCATTATGGCTAACTTGGAATATACAGCAGTGAATATCAATGTGCCTTCAGAAACAGAGAAAGGGAGTTTTTCCTGGACTTCAGAGTCATAAGGTGGGTGCTTATAGTTGAGGACAAGCATTCAGACTGCCTCAATTTCACCTTATTTTGTCTGTGCTGCTGACAAAGCCCAAATGTTCCTCAAAACATACTCCAAAACCAATGAAGTCTTCTCTCAGTCCTGAGATTACTGTGGTTTCCTAATAGTGGGAAGGAAGGCAGATTGGGGATACCTGAGATTTCTTTCCAAACCCATCCTTAGTGACATGTTTTGATTATGAAGACTGAGCTGCCCTTTGATTATTTCCAACCACTGCACTTTGCTGTGGGCTAGAGCAGCTGTGTGTCAGTATCTTTCTCTAGCTCAGCTGTCTCTCTGACAAAGTAAGGAAAAGTATTTTGTATATATGGAGTGTGTATGTGTGCACATGTACAGTTTTATGGCACTAAATGACTGGCAGTGATTTTGGCTTTTAAAAAAATGTAAAACCAGAGAAATAAAACCTGTGTGTAGAAATTGAGAGTCTTGGTTCCAAATTTCACAGCTCAGCTAACCCTGAAGTGGTACATGGGTGCTGTGGTGCCATGATTTGCATTCAGCACTGCCAAATCTGCCAAGTGCATCTGTGTAACCTGGCTTGTGACTCCCTGTGGGAAGAGGGAGACATGTGACATGGTGACATGGAGTGGGACCCAGGTGGCACTGCTGCCTCAGGGGTGCTGCCCACACCAGCCTTGTGCACACCCAGCCCATCCAGAGCCTAGCAGAGCCCAGCAGGCTAGGATGGATTTTCAAGCTCAGAGGAAGAAAGTTGAGATCTGTTCTGGGTGTCTGATGTGAGTTGATTGCAGGTTTTTGTTCTAATGGTAACTTTTGCTATCTGAAAATCAATCCTCTTACATCAGACTTTTAAACTCATCTTTAAATAAATGAATGTGCAAAGCTGCAGGTAATGTATTAATTACAAGACCTGTGCTTGGATGCTAGGTTAAACTCAGGTGACAAGCTTAAATGGTCTTTGCTTGTGCACTGCCACCTGTTATAAATTCAGGTGATACAGTAAGAATAATTTGGGATAGGAAAACCAAAGCTCTCCAGGCATGTTGTGTTACATTGCAGTTACTCCTTCTGTCTTGGTGCTTCCTCACTGTGGAATTCTAGTGGATATTTGAGTTAAGTGATGAAGAAGATATGTAATGATGGGGCTAGACCTGTGTTTGTATCCTCACTGTAGGTGGGTGAAGGCCCTTAGAGACATTTGAGTGAGTTTTTGGAAACAACAAACCCAAAACAAATTCTTTTTGGTCTTGAGGTCAAGATGTACCATGCTGGAAATGTGTGAATGATACACCTAAAACTCATTTTTCTCACTTCTGCTTATGCAAATTGGATGCTGTAGGTGGAAAGGTGGTTTTATATACACCTATGCATGGTAAAAAAAAAAGTTTAATTGCAAAGTCTTGTTTTTGGTTCTGCAGCCTGTATTGGAGCTTTGGTAAAAGAAGCATCAGCCTTTATGCAGTGACTGCTGCTTGTCTCCTGATCATGTTTCAAAATACATTTGAAAGCACAGTATCAGCAAGTACCTTTACCCTATCAAAGTACCGGTAGTTTTTTATAGCAATTGAACAAGATTTAGTACTTAAACTTTCTCTCTGGTACATTATGCAGCTTTGCTAATGGATAGCAACACTGCATTTTGAAGGGAGGATTTGTTTTGTTTTTAATGGAATGGTTAATAGTAGCCACTTGAAAATTGGCAAGTAGCTTTAAAAAAAGAAAAAAAAGAAGGCTGTTAACCAATAATATATTACATTTTCTAAAAAGAGATCTTCATTTGTTGAGGCAGCACCCTGGAAAAGAAACTAGGAGAGTCTTTAAGGTATTCTCACCTCAGGTAATGGCTAATGGAAAAGTGAAATCTGAAAAAAGGCAGCTGCGCACACCACCTTGTAATGCAGCCGAAATTCTGCATGAGCTGTGGAATTTCAATTTGATCACAAAGCATTTTTTGCTTTCAGTCAATTATATTTCCATTTGTCATAAATCCTTCTTGCAGGCAAAGACACTGCACAGTTAATGAAACCTACAGATATTGCGTTTTTCTTTAGAATTAATCTTCATGGACTTTCACAAAAAATACAAGTTATTAAGCATGCAGACATTGCTCTTTGTGGCCAATAATAAAAAAATACTTCATGTCTTGCCTATTTCAGAGAGATCCAAGGTAACTCAAGCAGCAAACAATTAAATATAAGACATCATCATTATAGACACTATTATAATATAATTCTCAAATCATGCAACAAATGGTAAAACTACTTTTAGCTTTAAGTACAGGAGGATATAACTTGAGTAAAATAGCTATTACTAATGAGGAAGTAGAAAATTTGTGGTAATAGTGCTAAGTAGCCCAGGGGAAAAAAGTTCTTTATTACTGAAGTGACAAAATCCCAGGAAGTTTTTGTATGAAGTGATAAAGTAATAAAAAGGGCTTGAGAATTCTCATGCAAAATGTGAACTATCTAAGTATAAACTTAGGTTTTCCTCATGAGTAATCTGCATGAAGGTTATTTGCATGGCTCTCTTATGACCTGGAACGTATCTCTTTTCTGTGGACTGTGTTTTCTGTTGCTCTTTCCCCCCAAGATTGTTAGTTTGCATCTGAGAGGTGAAAAACCTGCTTTTGCTGAAAAGGTTCTATGGGGAGCAGGAAAATAATTGCTCCATACTGGGGAGCATGCATGGGAAATTAGACCTGGTGTAGGAGATGAATGCAATACCTGAATAACAAAAGGTCTCCTGTTCCGTGCACAAAGAGCACACCTAACTCTGTTAGCCTTCAGTTCTCACAGCTTAACCAACGAAAAATCAGTGAAAAGGCTGAGAGCAGGTACTGTGTGGTTTTACCTTCCTATAGAACTTGTGTTGCAAAATTAATGTTATATTTTTATTACATAAAAATTAGGAGAAACTGAGACAATGTTAAATGCTTGAATTCATGGCCTAATGCAACTCAAGATGTAGATTTTTTTTTAACATCATGCTATTTATTGGGCCATAAATAGATATATAGGAAGAATGTTTCTCAGATGAGGTGTGTGCTTTATGTGATTGGTGTTTGCAATTTGCAACAGGTTAAATCCTCAAGAATGGCTTTCCAGGGAGCTTTAGTATTGAATAATGAGAACTTTCTAATGAATGTGTGTGTAATTGAAAAATCTCAGGTGTCATCACCTGGAAACCAGCTTGGATGGTGTAGATAATTGGTGGTGCTGCTGTGGCAAGGTGTTTTTGCTTTGTTCTTGGTGGTTTAGGACTCCCTTCCCATGTGTAGGAATTAATAATTTTCCTGGCACTAGACTGAAACCCAATTTTTATTTTCCTTGCCAAAAATCAAACTTCCTTATTAGATGACAGGATATGAATGAAACCACGACTTGATACAATTTAAAAAGTTTCATTTTATATAATTTAAAGTCTTTCATTTTGGAAAATATGGTGTTCTTGATGTTTTAACAGAATGTATGAGGCTTCAAAAATGTTCTTGGCAGTCATTGTGGTAGTAGGCTTCATGAAAAATAATAAAAATTGGCAGTAAGGAGAATGATACAATGCATGTAATATAAAACACTTTATCCTGGAACGTGTACAAGTACTAAGTGTCCTAATGTATATTTATTGAGATGCAGCTTGAGATTTTATTTATGTTGCATTTTAAATGAAAGCATTTCAGTATTCAGTTGTCTTTGTTCATTTTTTTATACACTTATTTGTAAAAGTTACTGTAACCATGAACTATCAGATCTTGGTGACTTGAACTTAACCTCTAAAAGGATATTGCAGGAAGCTCATAGCTGAAGCAGGTGTGTTGTTTTTTTTTTTTTTTTTTTTTTTTAATATCTTGGGCTGAATTATATTTGCTTATAATCAAGGTTTCTTTTACTGTTCAGTTTCTGTTTAGGGTTCATTTCTTTCAAAAACAAAAAATACTCAAACCCAACAGCAAAGTCATTTTAACCTTTCTAAAAACAGATCCCTCCATGAATAAGTGCTGTGAAAGCTTTATTAGAGTGAGGATGCCAAGCCTTAGCTACTTTCCTATGAATTCAACCTTTTCTCATCTTTCAGCTCTTGTGCTGGCTGTGTCATGTTTGGGAACAGATACTCATTTTTTTTCCTGCTGCCACTTGCTGTTCTGTGTTTAGATCCTCACTTCTACAGGAGAAATAAATCCCAGCAAAGGTTTTGGAAATGGCAAATCTTAACTGTAAGAAATCCAGTAAAAGTCCTCTCAAGCTGACTTTAATTCTTGGTAATTGGGACACCAATTCTCATCTTCCAAAAGGAAAAAAAAAAAAAAATCTGGGGAAAACTGTCAAAATGCACAAGAAGAGGTGATGGTCAGTAACTACTGAATCCTGTGAGGACAGAGAAGGGAGAGGGAGAGGTGGGAATTGGCGTCCTTGGCATGAAGAGTGAAGCAAAGATAAAAGATCATCAATAGCCCTCTTGCTCTGCTTTGAGGGAACTTGAGATCAACCCAAGATGATTTAACTGCAGCTCTGTAGGAATATAAAAGCAGAGTGTCCAATGCAGTGCCTTGCATGCGAATCAGTTAATTGCAATTTGTGCCTAAACCTAAGTAGGCCAGTTCAGTGCTCACTCTGGAGGTGAATTATCTGGGGTCTTAAATCTTTCTGTACCTCAACACCAGTTCTGGAATCCATCCAGTGAGGGCTGTCTAAGAAATATTATTTTTTAAAAAAGACAGTTGTTTGGTTATACTTATTGGGCGATATTTTATTAAAGTGAGGAACTTCTCATTAACACTCGGTTCAGGGAAAGTGGTCTTCAAAGAATTATCTCATGTATTAGATGAAAGTGTTCAGTGATTTGTAATTTCAGAACAGTTTTTCATTCACAGTTTAAAAATTGCTAGCAAATGCACAATTAATTACATAACAATTTAACTTTGACAGCTCATTTCTGGATCAGATAAAATAAGTCACAGCTTTTTCATCTTGCTAAATGATGTCTCAGTTCTTTGTGACTGTGCTTCATAGTTGTAGGGTCATATGATTAAAAATACATGGGGAAGAATGTTGTTTCCATTATTCTAATATGTAGTAGAAAATGCAGATTATTTCTTATCTGTTTAGGCCTATCACAGTGAAAATGAATATTTTCAATTTCCTCAGTCTGTGTTAAAAGTAGAGGGTAATAACATGTGATAGACTTTGTTGTTGTTGTTGCTAATTTCATGCAAATAATACAGAACTGCTTCAACCATAAAAGCAAAATTTTATTGAGATGGAATTTTATTTTGCTGAAAAGAAATACTGTGTTGCATAGTTAAGAGTTGAAAGCATGCCATGCTCATCATCATCTTTCTGAAATCTGTTTCTTTCAAAAACTCTGGCATTGATCATTACCAGTAATAAAACCTCTGATATTTCCCTGTTATTGAAAAGTACCCTAGGGCAATTCTTTTTCATGTATATTGTAAGATGGCAGATACAGATATATGTGTATGTGCCAAGCACTTTCCTGCTGGCTTGATTTGCTACAAGAATTTATTATTTATTAATTTGAAATGAAGGAATAATCCCATTTACATGAGGGATCTATTCATGAAGTGCACTTTGAAAATTTGTCTTCAGTGGCAAGAGTCATAAATCACATACTATAAAACTTTTAGACTTTTTGCTTTAGACTGGTATAAAGTTCCCAAGAGAGCTTTGAGAAACACGAGGCTTCAGGTTTCAGAATGTTTATACTTAGCACTGTCCACTTGAGTCTGAATCTTCAAGTGTCTTGTGTAAAAATAATTTCACTTTTTTTTTTTTTTTCCTTAATATCTTTGTTGAGGCAGAAATTATAAGATTTTGAGCAGTGTGTAGAAAGTGGTAAGGTGTTCCCACAATGGCTGAGGATGTAAAGGTCATCTGTGCTGACCTCCCTGCTCAAAGCAGGCTCAGTCAGCAGAGGCAGCTCAGGAACATGTGCAGACACCTCTGCAATACAAATATTTGGGGGAGCTAGAATTATTATTGCTCTCTAAACTATCTTAAAAATATGAGGGGGAGGGCATTTGCAATTCTAAATGTAATTTTGCATATTAATTTATGCATGCATGTGACAGGCAAACTGTGATTGTTTCACTGGGCTGTCCATCAATGGGAGAATGAGCTTAACAAATATGTTCATTCTTGTACAGATCAGGAGGCAGATGCTGTGTTTGAAGTGCCACTGTACACAGCATGGGCTCGTACATGTCTGTTAAGAAAAATAAACACAGGCATGACAGGCTTCCTGTGAAACTGCTAACTTCATCTGGCAGGTCACTGTCATTATCTCTGACTTGAAACACAGTGGAAGCTTTAGAATCCCCCACTCCTCCAAATCTTTGTCTTTGTAGACCCCATGTTTGGAGTGGGGCATTTGTTGTGAGGAGTCCTTTGTTTTAGCTTCCAGCGTGCCTGAATTCTGAATTGCATTCTGAATGCACAGCACATACAGCCTGCCCCTGTTCAGCTAAACAGGCAAGTTGGTGCTCTAGCTCTCTTCAGATCTCTGAAGCTGTGAATATTTTGCCAAGTTGCCCCCCCCCCCAATCTGATGGAATTTTAGCTCAAAAAGAGCTTTACAAACACGAGTCAGAAAAATTAAATTGTCTGCAAAAGGTGTCTTCTCTCTTTATTGCATGTGACTTTGTGTTGTTACTGTTTTTAACAGTGTAAGCATTAAATCTGCCTTCAATAGTCATGAATAGTTGTGTGCAGTTGATGCACCCATTTCTTCTATGAAAAATTGCTTTGTCATTTTGTCTCCTTGATTTTTTTGGTGCTATCTTTTTACATGAGAAATTCTTCTTTCCTTCACCCAAACCCTTCTAAAGAGCTAATTTTATGACTGTTTTCAAGCTGAAAATGAGTGACATGCAGGGTAAGTGTGATGAAGGGTGTCATGCACACAGGCCATGTGTAAGAGAGCACCTGCAAGATTTAACTTGCTGAGCCCTCAAATAAGATGGACAGCTACACTTGTATTAACAGAGCCTAAATATGTAAAATTTGCTACAATTCTGATAAGAATAAAATTCAATAGCAACACATTTGACCACTTTCGGGCCCTCTGTTGTGTATAGTCTTCCTTGACATCAGCTCTGAGGGAAAGCAGTGATTTATTTTGTCTACCCCAGCTGGCTCCTAAATCTTACCACTTTTAATTCCTGTTAAGAGAGTCCTTTGTCCTTTACAAGGCCAGCCACTGAAAAGACCTGTGACTTTCTGATAACAGACTGTGTGTCTTTGAATAATTTTTCCTCTTAAAAAGAAGAAACTGCATATTCCTCAGTGTTTTCTAAATCTGATACTTGGAGCACTTCTAGAATCAGCATAAAATTATTAGCTTCTAGCACACCTGTTCAAGAGAGTCTGTATTTCAAAGTGTATGGAATTTGCAGTGTGGGATTTTTTGCTAAGGCTAGATACAGATCATCAAAACACATTAATACTGTGAAAATGTTACTAAGCAGTTGTTAGAAGAGGTGGCTCTTGCTGAGGTGGTGCTGGGAAGTAAATGCATTCTAATTAAATTCCACAGAAAAATCCAGAAAGCATTTCAGTGAGGATGTTCTACAAGCTTGCTGAAGGCAGCAGTCTCCTCTCACTGTAAAAGCATGAAAACAAATGGCTCTAATTCTTCTTGTTTTCACAGTAATAACTGTCATAGGTTAAAACAGATATTTCCATTAGAGCACTTGTATTAGGTTTGCTTAGCTTGTTGAGAGGTAATAATGACTTTTCTCCAAGAATAAGGAGGCAAAAAAAGAAAACAAATTAATATCAAAGGAAACTGCAAGTACTTTGTAAGTAAATCAAGACGTAAGTCAGTCAGATTTGTAGTAGGAATACCTATAAAGGATGGTGATGGGTATTTTAAAACTTTTTTTTCACCATGTTAGAAGATTCCTTGTGGAAGCACACAAATTTTACATCCATGTGGATGGAGGCAACCAGTATGTTCTGCTAACATCACATAATTTCTCCATGTTGTTCAAGGAACTGCTTGCGGGTTTTCCTGTCTTTAGAGGGCAAAAGGAATTCTTTGAGTATGGTAATATGGTTTGCCTTATGTTTGGATTAAAAGCTGAAATAAGTAGTGGCATAAATTCCCCTGAGAAATCATTGATGCCCCATCCCTGGGAGTGTTCAGGGCCAGGCTGGGTGGGCTCTGAGCAACCTGGTCTAGTGAAAGGTGCCCCTGTCCATGACAGAGAGGTTGGAACTGGATGATATTTAAGGCCCCTTAAATCCAGTCTATTCTATGGCTTGATTTTGAGGTTGGCTGCAGGCCCCTTCTTCAGGGGAACTTTTCTTTGTATCCTGCTGAAAAATTGCACATATAATAAAACAATATTCACTTTATTGCATTGCACACATGTATAAATGGCATCAATAGCTCCATGAACAGAAAGAATTTAATTATTTAAATAATCTTAATATAAGAGTAATGTGCAATGTGTAGCATGCAGTGGACAGGATGTGGATATTATTTCAATAGAAGGGTAAGAAAGAATGCTTGTGTTTAAATGAAGGTAGAGTTCTAGAAACTGTCTTGGTGTCTGAGAAGATGGCAAATGCTCTGTCCTGTCTCCTGAATATTAGTATACACTATTAGTAGAGCCTCTATTAGTAGAGCCTGGAGCAATGCCGTTGCCTAAACCGCTGTTTTATCAACTTGGCCATGTTGTGAATAAGACACATTTGTTTCTCTCCAGACCCTCAAACCAAATCAGTCTGAAAGTAGTGACTCCTGGCCTTGGGTGTTTAGAACACTCTTCTGGAGGACAAGCACCTTGCTGGTTGCCTTCTGTGGTACCTGAGACAGGGATTTCACTGTTACTTCCTGTTCCTGGCATGTCCAGCCACTGCATGGGGCTCCCCTCCTTTCTTCCCTGTGTGGGTTTTGTGCTTATTTTGGGGGAACAGAGTGGTGCAAAAGAAGATTTTATTTTTTTTTTTTGCTCAAATACAGTGACATCCATATGTACAGCAACCTGATGTCCCTGATGAGACCAAGGCTGTGTGGCAGTGGCTTAGCTGCCAGGGGGACCAGCAGGACATCTCCCTGTGCGTGGGTTTTCCCTTGGGGTGGCACAGGGCTGTGGCACTGTGCGGCAGGGGCACACCTGGCATCTTGCAGGGGCACACCTGGCATCCCATGGCATGACTGCTCCACCCTGGAACTTCTCTTGATCACAGGCACGTCTTGAAAATGTATCTTGATGTTTAATTCATAACACAAAACCTGTGATTAGGGCAAAGTGGCTGCCTCAGGTTTGGAGAGGGAGGATCTGCTCTATCCATTTATATCCTGAAGTTAGGCAGGGACTCACCATGGAGCGTTTTGGCAGGGGACCAGCCAAGCATTACTGTCGCATTTGATTCTTTATGAGGCACTGTAAATGGGTATTGGAGTTCAGAGAAAATGAAATCTAGCATAAATACTGGCCTAATTTGTGTACGTTGACTGGGTTTACACCAGGCTTTCGTTTGTTTGCTTTCAATTAGAGATGGTATGGAAAAAGATTTATGTGATAATCCATACCAAAGGGCCAGTTACTAATGAAGACATTGGTAATTCTATGAGTAATTAAATTTCATCTGAGCTAATTACTGAGGTATTCTGATTCAGAAGCCTCTAGCCACAAATATTGAAAATCCATTTATTTAACTCAGCTTTTACTTAGCTTGTTGCACTAGCTGATAATACACAGTAATTTCTAAAGCATTTCCCTTGGGTGTCCTCTCTTTCTTTTTGTGGTGCATAGATCCTTTCTGTTTGAAATACAGTAGAAAATGGTCTTCTATGCATCCAAGTGCACAATAAAGCAGTCCAGTGGAGTTTCTTCTCTTTGAGTAGAAGAAAACTACTGTTGAGGAGAAGTGAATTCATATATCACATATCTTGTATTATTTTCCCAGTTATTCTCTCTCTACATTGAATCCTGATGTATCGTGCTATGTAAAGCTTGTTTTAGTAGTTATAACGTGCTCTTATGAGACTGGAGCTGATAGCAGAAAATAATGGGAAAGGACACAACTCATGAGCAATTCAGAATATGGCTGTGGTGAGCGTAAAGAAAAATCTTAAATATCAAAGGACCTGACACCACTTGCATTTGAGAATAGCTTGAAGAGAGTTTATTGTATTACTTGATGAAAAAAATTAACACAGGCTTTTTTTTTAATGCATCCTTTGGGAGCAAAAAGAACTTTGTGTGCCTACTTTTCCAGACAAAGAGCTTTACAGAACTTTTTCCCAATAAATACTAAGCGTAGTGTTACACAGCAAATTTTAAGCAAGGTCTGGTTTTTTTCCTTAAATGAATAATGGTATTTTTAGGTAGTCAGTTGCTGGAAAATGTTTTCCTAGAGAGGTGTTACATAAGTATTATTTCAGAAGCCAGAAAGATCCAGTTTTTGAAAAAGGCTGAAATAATTTCTAGTGTTACTGAGTCTTAATTTTAATCAGCAGTGCAAGTGGAGGCCCTGAAAGCTCTGCTAGAAACTATTGCACCTGATATAAAACCCCAAGGATTTTTAGGGAATTTGCCTTCCCCAGTGGCCTGTGATACCTCTTGGGGTTTTCTCTTTTGTGACTGCAGTGATGAATCCTCTGGCCTTGATTGTAATGTGGGGGACCTCTTTCCCCTCTTCCCCAACTCTAACGCCAAACAAAAGGGCATTGTTTTGTGTGAGATATGGTCTTTTGTTTAGCATCAGAGCTCTGGGAAGTTTGTGTGAGAAGTTGCTTTGATGGAAAGGTAGGCTTGGATTTGAGTTGTGAAAATTGCCAATGAGATTAATTTTGCAAGTTGGAAAAAAATGCTACTCAACTTATTTGCTATGCTACTTTCCATAAATAATGCAAAAAGTGGAATTTCAATTTTCAGACTTCTCTGTAACACATTTTACCCATTTATTCACCTTGCATCCCCTTTAAAAATCCAATCAGGTTAAGAGCATTTTAATGCACTTCTAATATGTGCATTACCTGAAATTTTAGATTAAAGTGGAAAATGGGTCTTTATGACTGTAGTGAGTGATGTTCCAGGGATCCTTTAGGAATGATAAAACTTATTCCATTTAGTCTGTGTTGTGATGAAAATACTTTGCAATTTAAAAACACATCCTCTGAAGATCACCTTCAGTGCTGGGAAGTTTGCACACCACCTGCTTTGACCCTTGCTCTGGAGACAGTGAAGTCAAACTGAGTTGTAAACCATCATGTAAACATGAGGAGCACAGCTTGGTGCCTCTGAAGGTGTGGCTGGTCCACAGCAGTCACACAGTGAATGTGGCTCTGGGACCCCTGCACTGCTCAGTTGTTGTTGGTTTTATAGGGGCAGGTGCTCAGGCTGACGTGATGGGCAAATGTTTATAAGCCTTGAGAGAAATAGCTACATAAATCCAACTGTGCAGACTAATTGATTGTAAAATGGCTTATGCTGGTTTGAATTAGTTCTCCTGTTTCAGGCAAATACTTTTCTCTTGACACTGGGTAATTGAGGGATGAATGCAAAAGTGATCTGTAGCAGCAGAGTGCTCAGTGTTGTGATGCACTGGTTCCTCCTGATGTTGGAGGAAGGTGGAGTTATTACTTCCTTTGCCGAAAGAGGGAAAATGGAAAAGATCAGCATTCACTGGACAGCAAGTGGTCCAGACAATTTGGAAAATGAAAATTGATTGTCGGCAAGGAACGGTGATGCATTATTTGGGGTCTTCATTTAGTGAATTAGACACGGACTTCATTAAATAAATGTAGAGTTGTAACAAGGCAGGGAGGGAGGTTCTATTATCTGGCAAGTGCCATGTTATACTGTGGATTACTGGATGAATATACTTGTCTGGAAGTTAGCTTTTCTCTTTGTGTCCTGGTGTGTTTCTGGTGGAAAAAGTTACACTGAATACACATTTGTTTTACCTTCATTTTTGTCATAGTTATGTGTTTCAGTGCTTGGAAAGTACAAAAATGTTATGAAAATGGTCCATTACAAAGGGGTAAGTACTGGAGGGAAAACTAAAAAAATGTTTTCATACCAAAATATTTTTCTGGAAGTTTATTATTTTAATTTGAACTTGATAATTTTTTATTTATAGTCATGAAACTGAAGTGACTGATTGGGTCATCTTTATTTTCAAGACCTCCTTTAACAAAAGGGAGGGATAAGGGATAACCACTTTATTGAAAGATCCTAATGATACCCTGTCAGGTATGGAAACATGCCATGAAATTGAGTCCTTTTGTTGACTTCACTCAGTTAATAGTCACTTAGAGTCACTGTAAAATTATGACAGTATGAAAATAGGGTTACTTTTGTGGCCTTGATTTGAAAGAATTTTGATAGTTTGTCACAGTAGCTTCTCTTGCATTTAATGTATATGATTTAGCATATTAATGCTTAGGATTTATCAGCATAAAATGAATTCAAATTGCAGGCTTATAGATGAAATACAGCAACCAGCTTTGTGGTTGAGCCATGTCAGTGGCACTGAAGCACCTGCCCCATGGCAGGGGGGGTGTTCCTGAGGTGTTGGATCTTTTTAAGGGAAATTATTTTATAAATATATTTTATTTTAATTCAAACCTCCTTATTGGATTAATTTTTCATACAGGAAAATATTATGTGAACATCTAACCTCTGTAGTCTTTATTGTGAGACACTAGGAACATGAGGAATATTAGAGTGTATCCATCTTTGTGAAGCTCTGTATATGCAATATATGCTGTGGTTTAATGTAGGTGAAGCTGTCATGCATTAACTGTAAGGAAAAGACCATTCTCCAGTGCTTCTAAGCTTGTCTCCTATATGATATTTGTAATATCTTCACAGCAGCTAGTGACTGTCACATTTTTTTTTCCTTTCCCCTCTTAATGTAGAGAGCTTTGAAGAAGTTTCATCTTTTGTTCAAGGCAGTCACAGCTGGGCTTGATACATCTCTGCAGCACCAGAATTTGGGTAATACTCTCATGACACCACTTATTTTCCTAAAATGTTTGCAGCATTCCACGAAAGACAGGGAGCGAGGAAAAGCTTTTTTGCTGCTTCATTATTGAGTGTTTTGCTCAGATTTCACTACTGGATTGGAAAGGTTGACACTAGCAGTAGAACAGACTCAATCATAGAAAATACTTCTACCAGAGCCATTGTTAAAAATGGAATACTAATATAGCAAAATTGTACTTCTGAATGATAAAATAGTCTGATGTATTTAGTGTTATCCCTAAAAGAGGTCAGTGCCTTCCTAGTGGGTAATATATAAATGACTGCATTGGACAGGAATAAGGTAATGCACATTTAAATAGCTGCAATGGTTTTCAAACACCTGGAGTATGACAACTGGCAAGCCACTAGAAATATTTGAACAGAACTGTCTTGTTATCAGCATTGGCAAATATTCCAGGAACTTCCATCTTAGCATCCAAATTTTATTTGAAAACTGAACTACCCATATTTTGGCTTTTTGAAATGTACGGAGAAGGCAAAATTTAACTGAAAGAAAAGCATTTTGCTTGAACTAGTATTCATAAAAACTAGCAGATTGCTAGTAAGTATGAGTTGTAATAAGTTTTTCAGACGAAGTTCTTGAGAATGCAGCAGCATGGACTAATACATAAGAACTGATCTTTTTCTGATTTCTTTTCAACCTATTCTATCAAATACATACTTTGTAAGTTCCAGTCTTTACTGAAATAGGTTTGAAAGTTCAAAGTAGATATTTTATGTATCTTGGGAAGAAAATTAACCCACTGACAAAATAATTAATACTTTTATTTCTCTTATACTTTTGTTTCAGTCCATATTGGTAATCAATTGGTAAAGTATATTTCAATAGTAATTTGTTTGGAGGCTTCTTTAGCAAAACTTTCTCCTTTTCCATAAACCAGTACTGCCTGGAGACTTCAAATATTGTGGTGTTATTTACTTGGAATATAAGCTTGCCCAGCTACTAATAGAGAAATCAGAATGTCTATTATTTATGTAGCTGGAGGATATTACTACCATTCAGGGGCAAAAAAATTATCCAGAAAAATAAGTCCATTTTGAGACGGCAGGAAATACACTCCAAAAATCAATGTTTTAGTGAATCTTGGAACAAATCTGGGTCTCACTGTCCCTTTTGCTGGAATGACTGTGGGCAGTCAGGGGTCTTATTGTCTCAACCTCTGTGGTGTAAAACATACTATTTAGCTGAACTGAGGCTGGCATGATTTACCTTGGATGCTTCAGGTATAAGCAAAAGTGAGAAAAAGAGGATTGTTTCTTGAGCTGTTTGTCCATTTGCTCAGCAAAGAGTGGGGATGGCTGAAAGAATTCACCCCATCAGTCACCTCTGCCATGTTGACAAGGGAGAGCCTTTGCTTTCCTTATGCATTTACACCATTCACAGCTCAGAAAAGGCAGAACAGTTAAGGATTCAGCTGCAATTAACCTTTGAGAGCTGTCTATGTAGTTCCCATTCATGTATTTCAAAAAGAAGTCTTTATACATCTCATTAATTTGATGCAGTTGCTTCTATTCAAAATGATAAAAATGGATTTGAATGCATGGCTCCAAAGAATCTGCTGGGCAATCTTATTTTGCATGTGTTTTGCAGCCAGCCTGCAATTTTCCTCTATGAAAGTCACACAAATTTAGAACCCTATGAGCATAAAAGTCAATATGAATTAGTTGGATGGTGGGAGGATAACGTTACTTAAGGCATTCCTAGAATCTTTGCCTTTTTTTTTTTTTTTTTTTGTCTTGCTTTTCAAGATTTTGGTGTTTGGCTTTTGATCAGCAATTCCCAAAGGTTAAAGCTGTAAAAAGAAAACAGATCTTCTGATCTAGGGCATTTATACAGCAAGGCTGAGGTACTTGCAAAGCATGCAATGCTGCAATACCAAAATCCGTCACAAACTTTTAAGACTTTGTCCCGTAACATGGCAAACTACAGTGTAACTCATTTTAAGAGAGAACTGAGAAATTGAAGTGGTATTGGTAGAGATTTTGGGGGCTTGTCTTCTGTACTCTGGTACGTTGATGCTGTTGGCAGTGATAAGCCCAAAACTGAGCCCTCCTGCAAGTTCCCCTGGATAGTCTGGGGTTGTTTTGAGTCCTGCAGCCCCCTCTCATTATGTTAAGAGTCACCTTACAAATTATGGTACTATTATTTTTAAAGTTAATTGCAATAAATGTTATCTTACTGTAGAATATGTTGCTTTATGCTGCTAATTTGTTCAGTCTTTAAGAACAGAACTTGTGGTCTTGAAATTTCTGTTTGTGTATAATTTACGTACAGTTAATTTGCCTCTGTTTGACCCCCAGCTTACACAGGACAAGGGAAAGCTTTGGTGTTGCACAAATATTTAGGAATACATGGAGAATACTTTCAAAGAAGTTACAGTATTTTTTCTCTACATTATGAACTACTTAGGTTGCTTGCCAAATTTCCTTTCTACTCATAACTGTTTCACGTCCTGCCTTCAGATCTTGTGTAAGATCTGCTGCTTAACAACGTTTACTGAAGCTGAGGTCTAGAGGTTTCTTAGATATGTAGACAAAAGACAGAAAGCATGTGAGGATTTTTTTAAAATAAACACTTGTGTGAAATAGGAAGACTCCCAACTGAAGTCAGTGAAGTCAGATGTTGACCTTTGGATTTGTTGAGTTGTCAATTATCTGAATCTGTTTCTTTTCTCCCTTCCACTTGTGTGCCATCAAGAGCACAAACAGGTCTGAAGTATGTGATTTTTCTTGCGTGAGAGGTATACTGTTGGCAGAAATATGATTTTTCTACCCAGTGCATATAGAAAATATGCTATAGTTATTCATGTATTTTGTTCTAGCTACAAATTGAAACATGTAAAGTGCAGCTTTTTATACCAGCACTCTTGAAAGAATAGATTTTTATGGAATATTGTCTTGACACCTTTTAGAACAAACACAATTTGATTGAAATATATTCCTTACACTTTTTTGTAGAAATTATGCAATGTTTTGCTTGAAGGAAAAACTGAAAAAAAATTGTTTTCCATTTAAAAATAGTTCATACTTTATATATCATATAATGTCTAATGAACTTCAAATGGGAGAAGTTATATGAAGTTCTGTAACCTGCCTTTTGCACTGTATAATTTCAAATTATTTGTCCATAATTGCTACATTTTTATACAAATTTCAGTGAGTTTACAAATCATCTTCAATGAATCATTCCTGTTTAAGTTTCAGATGGCATCCTAGCTTGGTAACAGAAGGTACAAGGGATTAATATTTCGCTGCAAAACAACAGTTTGAGCAGGTGGTACTTGATGCTATTACACATATAGGTCACTTGGGAGAGTGCTTAATCACTGAACTGAATATTAATTAGGACAGCTTTCTCAGCCAGTTTTTTTAAAAAAGGAATACTTCTTGAGAAGGAGGGGAAAAAAGAACCAAACCCACCCAAGTCTGGAGTTATGAAAATTGAGGTGCATGCTGTAAAAACTTGCTATATTAATTGAGGTTCAGATTTTTTTCAGAGGGACTAATTTTGTGGTAAAAGAAGTCTCTGTGAACTTTGAGTACAAGCTGTGTGAACCCAGTCTTTCTTCTTAATTTCTCAGTAAACTTTTCTCTATCTGCCTGGATTTTACACTGTCCTGTTAAATGCCTGACCAAAATTACTTGGTCATCTGTAGCTGTAGGTTTCCATAGGTGCAAAACAGTACTTTAAAAAGTTTTGGCTTGAGATCCTGGAAAGAAATGTGGGATTAATGTATCTGAGTTGAAAAATTAATTCTTTATATAATTTAAAGAGAGAAACAGCTGACTCAGTTGCATGAGTTGCAGAATGTAAAATCTACTTTCTTTGTCTTTGTTTTCTGTACCAACTCATGCTTTAAATAACTTAAGAATTATTCAGGTTCTTGTTTTAAAAGGTGTAAAGTCTGTTTGCAAGATGCTAGAATGCTCTGAAGCACAATATTAGTCTGATTTAGTCATGCCTGATGCTGCCATGGATTAAGTCCTCTGAAATTCAGGAATGCACAGGAAGAGCTGAGGGTGTTTCCTGGAGGTGGTGCTTGCCGTTGCCGCTGCAGGACAGCAGCTGGCACTGACATGCCCTATCCACACTCTGCTGCATGGTCTGAAACTCCTCTGGGAGCTTTGGTTTTTCCCAGGGCTCCATCTAGGAGCTGCTGGCTGTCACCACTGTGTGACAATGATGAGCAGCAGGAATTTCCCCCTTCCCCAGGCAGGGGCATAAAGAAGGCATAGCTGCCTCCTGCAGTGGATTCCTGGAGGTTTTTCCACTCAAAGGGATGAGATGTTTCACTTGGAAAATGGACTTTAGGCACTGGGGAAATGAAGGATGCCCAGGGGGAGGGACAGCGTGGGGCTGGCACCTCTCAGGACCTTCCTGCTGCCTGTGGAGTTCAAAGCCTGCTGCTCCTGCTCCCAGCAGCTTTTAGCACTGAGCTTTCTGTGCTTTAGCAAAAGGCCCTGGCACAGTGTCTCATGCCTGTGCACATCCAGGTAGTGCATGGCACTCTCACCTGGGCTGGGTGCTCCCATGAACCTCGGGGAGGCACCAGGCACAAGGTCGGGTGTTCAGTGTACACCTGAGGAGATGTTGCAGCATCTTCCTTCTGAAGCCTGGCTTAGCATCATGCAAGGGTGAGGTGCTGTGAATTCTACTGCTCTGACATTTCCAGCCACATTTGGGATAACATCACTTAATGGTTTGTGTTTGCTCACTAAAAACTATCAGTAAAATTCAGGTTTTATATGTGTTGATTGGTAAAACAGTCCCATGAATTTTATCATATTTCCACTTTAGAAGCTTAACTTAGCTTAATTTTATATCTCTAAATGTTTGGGGGGGAGAAATTTTTTTCTGTTCTTTTGTTAGTTCAGAGGTGAAGTTAAATATTTTAATCAATATTGAAGATAATGAGGTAATTGTTGACTTCAGCACTGAGGTGGAAGATGTTTATCTTTAAAAACCTTGCAGTGTGTGAGTTCTCCACATAAATACAGGTTAGAGGAAACATCTAGAGAGGGGAGAAGAAAAGCTGGGTTGGAAATGAATTTGAAATGGACTCTGAATTAGATCCTATGTATAAACAAACAGCGGCAGCCAGATGGCACTGTCAGACACCTGGGATAAGGAGGTAATGCAGTGGCATAGGACTTGGGGGGAAATAGAAAACATGCCTTGATTTCAAGATGGGTAAATGGAAACATCTGGGTGACTGAGGCTAGGAGTGTTGATTCTCAGAGCAAGCACCAAAGCAAGCTGGTGCTCAGGCAAAAAGATCAGATTGCTGGAGGTTAAAATGGTAGACATGACTTGTCCAGCCGAGGAATGCAGGAGGTGGGGGAAACTAAGAATCTTACAGGAGAACTGGGTGATGTAGGTCAAAAGAGTGGGATGAAGTAAGACTAGAAGGGGATCCTGAACTTGTAATAGGAAGCATAGGGTTGGAAAACTGAGATTTGAGAAGTGGGGTAAAAAACAACACAGGACTCATGCAGATTTGTGGGAGAAGGCAAAGTTTATTTGGGAGAGTTGAGTAGTTTGAGAAGTCTGTTGCCACAAGAGCATGTTGGTCTCCCACAGCAATGCTCCACTTCTTGACTCTTTTTGTCAGCAAAAGTGTGAAATTGTTCTGGCCAATTCTATCCTGAAAACCCACAGGGTAGCAACTGCTACCATTTGCTCCCCCAGTCTGTTTATTGTACACGAGTTTCAAACATTTATAAATGGACAAACGGGTTGTGAAAGAAGTGGAATTTTGTTTTAATTTTGAAAAAGTAAGCGAGAATGTTGCATGTGACAAAAATGTTATTCACAGAAAAATGAGGAGTTTATAGTCTAAGTATGGTTAATGATTCTTGTAATGGAAGTTTGCCTCCTGTATGCTGTACAGTAATTCTTAATTATGTTATCCCATGCTATTTTTGTTCCAAACTATTCTTGCCTTATTCAGGTTTTTGGATGGACAGAGTTTGTTTAATGAACAGATGTTCACTATTTTGTACAACATGTGGCCTCAGGCCTCATTTCCTGCATTTTATTCAGACCCTTACCATGAAGTCAAAATGATTCTTTTTCTCAGGGGCTTTCATGATGCTCATCACTGTAATATCTGAATAGCTTCTCTCAAAATAATTAATTTACCTTCACAACACCCTTGAGCTATGCAAGTTTTATCTATTTTTACAAGTGAGCAATAAAGGAGAAATGAGATGAAGATGAAATAGCTCCTCTCTTTCCAGAGTGCCAAGTCTGAGACATCAAAGACACTGTCAGGATTGTCACTTTTTTTTTCAGTTTCTTACAGGTACCCAACATTAAATTCTGGACTTTGGTTTCCAAATTTTAGTGCTTGCTTATATGGTGTGGAAGGGATAAACTCAGGTTAAAGTAGTAGGTTTTCGTGTATTATTGTTTGGTGTACTATTATTTGTACTATTTATTAACACTAGGTATGTAAGTTTTGTTGAAAGAATAAAATAATCTAGAATTTTACATTTTTGGAGGGACTAAAAAGTAGTGCTCCCCAATTCAAGTAGGTTATGAATTTGTAGATATTTATATGTCCATGTTTTTATAACATGTTTTATACAGCACACTGCCAATTTCTAATGATTTTTAGGCTGCTCACTCAGGTTTTGATAAGAAGGTAAAAAAATGATCTGTGGAATTTGTAGTTTGTCTCTGAACTAGTTAAATCAAATAATTAAGGAGTGAACACAGAACAGCAGTATGAATAGAAATTAATTTTTAGTGTCATAACTAGAGCAACCGTATGGAATAAATCCTGGCTATAGAGAGAGAATTTTTTACAAAAATACTTTTCATGATGTTGGCAGGAGGATTTTTTTTTTTTTTAATCCAAGGAAACAAATTAAATGATGGTTCTTGTTACAGAAAAATTAACTACTCAGATCACCGAATTCCAAGAGCATCTTGGAATACCTGGTCTGCCCTGGATAAGATGGTACCTTCCTCTGTGATTCTCATTGCCTGATAAATCCAGCTTTTTGCCTTACAGTGCTGATTCATTATTGACTTATCAATAAAAATCATATTTGGAAGCCTTTAGATAAATTTACCAAAATGTAGGAAGTTAAATTTAAAATGAAACCATAAACATTTATATGCAGCATCATAACTGGTGAAGCTTCAAGCTTGCTGGTCTTGCCAGCTGGAGCCCAGAGTTTTCTTCCCATGTTACTACTTGTTTGCACCTACAGTTATTCCCCCTCGCAGGGTGCTGCCAAAGGAAATCCCTTTGGCTTCCCCCTGTGTTAGGCCTATGAGAGCTGTTGTGCTTTATATAAGAAGGAGTTTGAAAATACACATTGGGCTTTGAAAATACACATTAAGATGGAGTAAAGACAGTAAACTTTATGGCTTGAGCCTTTTTCATGTTAGGAAATACTCAGCTTCAATCCCTGTTTCAAGTTTAGTTCAATGTTTAGTTCATTTTTTTTTATTGCATCCAGTGATAGTGGTAGTATTTAGCAAGTGTGTGTGTCCCCTTCCCCCTGCTCTGCGTTTAAAGGCTTCATGCTTTCTAAGCTTTTGAAGTGTTTGTGTGCCTTATTTTACCGACAGGTCTATGGTTATAGGTAAGGGCTCACTTCTGTAGGTCAGTGCTGCTGAAACAAATGCGCAAGCTCACATCTGGACACGCTCACTAGAGGTTCCTGGTAAAATCCTGCTCAGACAAGCGATTGCTGAAGTCTCTGCTGCTTTTTGACCATCTCACTTCAGGGCTGTGTCTACATACTTAAACACTTAGACTTGTCAGCTCAGAGCATTTTAATGAATGTGCCCTTTGTCGATGTCACTTCAGTATCTCTGTGCCTGATACCCCACTTGGCAGAGATTTCTGTCCCAAGTAGTTGTAAGAGCATCAAATGCCCACAACACTGGGCTGGGGATGCAGTGCACAAAGATGAGAAATGCAAAGGCTGCTTGATACCTGGATCTCAGCTATGGGAGGTTTCGAATGAACTAAGAAATGGAGTTTTGGGCCCACGGGAAGCTACTCCTACAAGGGTGTGCTACTGGTAGGACAATTTAGGTCCTAAGGTGATCTTCCTGCAATTCTCAATTTCAAGAATCCACCTGCCCCACCTTGTTGATAGGGATTTGTTGGTATAGTTATAGTTTTTTGTTTATTTAAATCTTAATTAGACTACTCTGGAGAAGACAGAAGTTAGTCATTTTTTAATGGCTTTTGTGGTACCGTTTTTCCTTCAGCAGTTCAGCCTCTCTGCCTATTTCCCTGCTGCTCAAGCCTGCACTGATACACTCCTCCCAGTGGCTGAACTTGGCAAGTCTAGATTTTCAAGCCAAAAAAGTTGCACTGAACTTCAAGCAGCCTTGAATATTACCTTGTTTTGGTTTGCTATAGCCCCAGTGTAAAATCTAGGATGGTGACAAGCCTCTGGGATGCAGTGAGCAGCCAGGGGCAGACTGTGCTGTTCGTTTGATTGCTCTCTTCTGAAAGAGAAGTGTTTGCAGCCCTATAAGCCAAGCAGCTGCTGCCACTGCTCCTGATATGAAAGCAAGAACTCTGCCAGGGTTAGGCTCTTTGGGGAGCTTTGCTTGCTGGTCTTTGAGTGGGGAAATGGCTTCTAAGTTAGTGGCAAGGCTTATGTGGAGAAAGAAGTGTGAAGAAAGCTTTGTTCATAATGCATCCTGTGCCTGGATCTTGGGGATTTGAAACAGCACAAAAGGGGAGGAGAGGGAGGAAAGATGAGTGGCACCATATGGGCTGCTGGAAGAGAGAAGCCCAGTTGTGGGTGGGAGTATAATTTAATAACAAAGACTCTGTGCCTGTCATAGTGCATAGGGAACGTGAAAATAGCAGCTCACATTCTGCTTTTCCCAAACTGAAGCTGTCTTTTGAGTGACTGGATCTGACAAGGTCAAGATCTCTGTCTTGTGAATTTGACTGATCTTAATGACCTGGAACAGGGCAAGCAGTAACCATCCCTGTCAAAGGAAGGTTACCCAGAACACCAGAAAGAGTTAACAGAATCTAATATTTATGAATGCAGTGGTGAAAGTTGCTAACACAACACAAAAATGTGCAGCGTGCTACCTGAACCTCATTACCAGCTCCTGCTCTGCCTTTCTAATTTGTAGGCAATTTGGTAAAATGCACTGGTGTTTTCTGTGACCGTTGTGTGAGCACTCACATGACAAACATTTTCCCTGTCATTTAAGATGCCAAGTGGACTCCACTGACATGTTTGCTCATTTTTTTTTCCCGAGTGCTGAAGGAACAGTGGGTCAGAGAGACAATAAAAAAAATGCTTTGCCTTTTTTTTTTTTTTTTTCCCCAGTTGTATCTGAGCTACAGAAGTTGCTGTCAGTCATCTGTGACCAATACATCTGGAATTGACACTTCCGGCTGAAACATTTGAGGGACATAAACAATGCTGAGAGCTCCTAGGAGAGAGTCTCTTTGTCTGTGCTTTTGTATTTTCTAGCATAGTGAGCTCTATATTGAACCCTCTGGATGCTGAACGTTATGAAAATTAGAAAAGAGAAGACAGGTTTTTGACATTCAGAATTACTTAATCTCATGCCACGGAAGTAGAAATTTTTATACTAATTAATAAATTAAGTGAAATTTTTATTTTGCATTACTGTTTTGAAGTACTTGTCACCAGTAAACCTGCTTTCAGGTGTCTTCTACAAATACAAAGCTATTATATAACTGTGATCTGATCATGCTGCTACAATACTAAGCACTGAGTATGTGACATCAGTAAGTCACTTCTGCCCTTCCCATTGATGTTTAGGTCATTTTTGCAATTAGTTTGGTGCAAAGATGTCTTCACTTTACTTTCTGATCCTGGTCCTGCAATGCTGGGGAAGACCACTGGATGGAACTATTACATTTTACTTAACAGGATGATGCAAAACCATGCTGAGACTGAAACACGTGTTCCTAAAAAAAACCCCTTTTATTAAATAAAAGCATTACCATTACTGTTTGATTTTAAAAAAAGTATAAGAGCCACAAAGAGAGCAGATTTTAAATAGTACTTCTATGAATCTCAAATTATCAAGGGACTATAGTTTCTCTTTTGCAATCTCTAGTTATTCTTTTTGAAAAAATCAGAGTTGAAAACCCAACATAACTTTAATTATACTTTTTGAAGTCACGAGGGCTTTTAAGGAAGATACTGTGTATGCTGTACAGTAGTATTAGCCAGCAGATTATCCAGCCAGAAGTTTTTCAAGACTTAATACTGTTTGGCAGACAGCAAAAAGCTTCCACTGTGGGAGATGCTAGGCAAGAGGCTTTTAGGAAGTCATGCTTCAATTATTCTGGTTAATTAGAAAGAAAGGAAGTCTGTAATTAAGGGAGTAGTTCTTCCCTATTTTTTCCCCTCCAAATGAAGTTGAAAGTTAATTTGGAGCTAAGATTATGGGGTTTATTTTCTCCTGCCTTTCACTTTGATTGGATGGACATGATAGCTGCTGTCATAATACTGTGGGACCTCTGGAGATGAACATTTTAGTTGATCAGCAGCTTGAATTTAAAGAACTAGTTCATATATTTGTAAATTTTAACAGTGTCATGTAATTTCACTCTTTGTGTGATGATAGTTGCAAAGGTTTACTTTTGCCAAGCTACTTTTGTAATTTGCTAACAAGGCAGTTGCTACAATAAAAATCATAAATGTCTGTGTATTGTGTTAAACCAGACCCCTCTTGAAGATGAAGCTATGCTAATAGAAACTCATTGTGGCATCATCCCCTAGGCAGTGACAGCAGGCAGATCTCATTGCAACCCAAGCTCTGTGTACTCACACTGGAGTCCTGAAATATTCATTTGTGTCACACGTGTGTCAGGAGGTGTTACAGAGGGAGACCAGATTCTTGGGTGGTTAGCAGCTGGCATGGAGCAGGGATAACATGCAGAGCTCTTTCCTTCTTTTTTATCCTACTGGTAGTTTGAAAAAAAAAACAAAAGGAACAAAGCCTCAATGTCTGTAGTCAATACCTTGTGAATCATGGGATATTCAGCTCCTTATTTAAGGACAGAAACAGAGTCATACAATATGAACATTTTAATTTTTTTTTAGTAGATTATACTTTTTTAAGGCCAAACAGCACTGGAAAAATAGACTGAAAATGTAAGAGTGCTCATAGCCTTTCTACCAGCACAGCAAGAGGACTTGAGGAGCCCAAACAGAAGTTCAGACAGGTGACTGCAGTCCTGTTGAAGCTGGGGACCCTTTGCAGGTGGTGCCAGGGTCCACCAGTGTGGTGGCTCTGATGATCTGCATGTGAACTACTGAAATTCTGCTTGTGCTGTGAAGTTACCAAACTTGTAAAGTGATACCAAAGTTAGGCTAAATATGTAAACCCATTATTTCTTCTGAAAGGGAAGGAAAGAGTGCCTGAGAGGCAGTCTTCTGAATTTGGAGGAAATCTAGTCATTATCAGGGAAAGACATGTCAAAATTGCTTCATGAAGGAAAGAAACAATTAGAACAAGCTATTTGCTTCATGGTTTTTGTCTTGCTTTTCATATTGCTAAAACCCAACAGAGACCAGCTGTTTCCCAGGCTGGATTTACTAAGCCTGCTGCTTTGTCTCCTTTATTATGGCTTGGGTAGTAGATATGTTTTTCTCTGCTCACCTTAGTAGTTGTCTTGTAATTGTTTTTTTCTTTTTTCTTTTTTTTTTTTTAAGAGGATAGATTTCACAAACTAAAAAAAAAATGGCCTTGTTTTTCAAATATTTGACAAATGTGACTCTTAAAGTTATAAGTAAAACCAAAACCATCTTATTTCTTCTCATAAATTAGCCTTTTTATAATGTTTTCCACTTGCATTAATTTAGCCCTACTCTGACTTCTGCTGCAAAAATGCATAGCACCTGAAACATTTCACTATAGATACTTGGTATTTTGAGGTATATCCAGCTAAATAACTTCTGATTGTGAAGAATTGTCTTACATAGCTGCTGGTTTAGATGGCTTGTTCCTTTAGATGGATGTTGATTTAATCAATATAAGAAAACACAGAATACAGCTGGAATGCTAACCCTGGATGGAGCTTTCCTTTAAGGAAAGGGAAAATAAGTTCTGCAGTATCATTATCAGCTGTAAGGCCAGCATCTGCCTGTGGTTTCACAGCACCTCCCAGATGCTGGGGTTCCCAATCTGCCTGGCTTCACAGCTCTTGCAACTAAACTACCACAGTGTAATTGAGAATTTCAGGCTACACAAACACCAGATGATGAGGTTTTTTTTTTTTTTTTTTTTTTTTTTTGTTTTTTTTTTTTTTGGTTTAAGCCTAATTAACTGTTAACTTGTTAATTGGTGGGAATTCCTAATTCCTACAATAGAGATCAGAAGTTTGTGCTGCTAATTATCATGATCTGGTATGTGAAGCTGTGCTGACACTGGCAACATTGGCAGACTGGGATAATTAGAAGTAGAGAGAAGCAAAACTAGAGTACTTATCCAATTGATTTGATGGGATATTCCATTTTTCATTGATCCTCCCTGTCTCAACAATAAGAATCATGTAAGAGCTGCTAGACTTTGGAAGCTTGGTTGGCATCTGAGTGTATGACCAAGCTCTAACCAAAAAGGCAATGTATGAATTGGTATAAGAGACTCCTTACAAGTGTACGCCTATAGTTTGCACAGCACTTGAAAGGAGAGCCAGAGCTGATTTGTTTTGACTTTTTGGCTGCTGAGAAGCACCTTGTTGGGTCAGCACAGCTGCCATGGTGGGTGACAGCTCTGGTGGTGCTCAAGGCTGGTGGCAGCAAAGGCCAGAGCCCCTTGGCTGGCCAGAGCTGGCAGAGTGTAAAAAATACACAATGTAGAAAGAGGTCCAAACACCCTGTCACTGGCATGAGGCACTGCAGTAACTTGGCAGGATACACAGTCAGTGGTGTTACAACTAAATTTTAAAACAGAAAATCTAAAATGTTTTTGAATTAATAATTTCTGCAATGAATTTTTTTATGTTTTGCTTTTACTTACATAGTTGTGGTGTGGATTCTTTTTGGTTTTTTGGGGGGTTTTTGTTTTTGCTTTAATGTGGAAATGTGTCCTGCTTGTAGGATAATATTGCTAGGCCTGTTATTTCGTATTTCTTGCCTTTCCATTTTGTTCTTTATATTCACTATTGTACTTTTTTCCTTTCTTTGCTTTCTTGGGCTCTTTTGCTTCCAAGTGCAGAATCTCCTTTTCATTGCAAGGGGTGGTGGGGGGAAGTTTGCTCCTGCAGGCACCTGTTTGGCAGTGAGCACAGTGAAATGTCAAACCAGTGCTTTGTAGGACAGGGAATGCACTGGAGTGGTAACCAAAACCTGTTTAGGTCATTTTTAGCAATATAAGGAACTAGACAGATGAAGTTCAAGAGTGAAATGTTGGACGGATATTGAATATAAAGGAAGAACACAGAAGGGTAACAAAACATTGAAAGATGAGTTAATGGTTGCCCACTGGTGATGTGTGTTATGGAGCTGTAACTACAGTATGGGTAGGAAGGCAGGGGAGCAAAAAGCCAAGGGGGAGGAACAAGTCCATGAAAAATACAATTGCAGATAAGAGAGAGAAAAGATATTGCAGATAAGTGATGAAAAGATTTAAGAAAAGTCTGGGAGGAATACAAAAAGAAGTTAAGGGAACATAAAAATTGATAGAAAAGCAAAGAGATTTTTTTAAAAAGATCACACTTACTTTTAAAGAAAATTTTTGAGTAAAATGACTTTTTTGTACAGTTAGAAAAGGTGCTTTTTTTCTCCTTAGAAATCCTGAAATGATCAGCAGGGCAGGAATAGGCCTGGGGTGCCCCTGGGAATGGCTCTGCCTGCCAGGGAGTCAAGGATGGGAGCAGCTATGTCCTGCAGGGAAAGGAGGAGCAAACTCCCTCTCATAGGCTCAGCTTCACCTCTCTGGTCTTCCCACTACTGCTACTTTGAAAATTTCCCCCCCCTCACTTTTGTTACCTGCCTCCACTTTGCAATTGTTATCTTGGCACAGTTTGGTTTTTTTCCTTGAGTAAGCTGGAGTTGCTGCTTTGTCAGGAACATGGCCAGAAGGCAGTATTTAGCCTCTCAGGAAAATGCAGTCACTACTCCTCATCAGCCTCTGCAAAAGAGCTTTTTCTGCTCCCTTGGTTGAAACCAGCATGGAATTTCTCCTTTTTTCTCCAGTAAAAATATTCCTCTTAAGTACTGGAGTTCCTTGGAGTTGAAAACAGGTGATGGAATAGAGATCTGAGATGAGTCTTCTGGCTCTCCAAGACTTGGCAGCTCCTGCACAGTAAAAACCCAACAAAACCAGACTGTCCCAGCTCTTCCTAATCCCATCCTTAATTTAGCATTCAAATATTTTCCTGCAAATCCAAGTACTGAGTTCAAATGTACCCCTCTGCCCCCAAACCAGCTGGGAATTTAAACCTCAATAGAAAATAGAATGGTTTAGTAAGAAAAAACCTTGTGGTGCAAATCAGTGTGTTTTAAAAAGATTATTTCCTCATCTGAGTGAGACAGATTTTTCACAGAAAAACCTGGGGAGAGGTGTGAGGGGGAAAGTACCTGACTACAGCCCATAGCTTGGCCAGTGTTGCTTGTGTTGGGGCAGTGAGGTTGAAGTTGCTGCTTTGAACAGAGGTGTGCAGTCATCTGGTGTGTGTGTTCTGTTTTCACAGTGTTTAAAAGGAAAGGCAGTTTAGGGTGACCCCAGATCAGTTGGTGTATGGCTCCTGTTACACCATACGGAAGATGTACTTTGCAAGGATTCCTGTTTCTTTTAGCTGTTCCCTTTCAAAAATACTTAAGATTTTACCTGCAAATATTTGAAACCTGCATACTGATCCAACAACAACAAAAAAAGTTGCATAAAATATATAGTACATGATCTGGGCTGTCAGTTATCTGTCACTTGTTCAGAGTTTTTCTCTCGGAGGTGGGAGGAGGTTATTTTTCAGTGTGCACGTTGGTAGTTTGGCTGCATGCTTTCTATCACATGGATCATGTGCTCATGTATAGTAATGTGACCTGTAACTCAGACTTTGGGTCCCCAGGTAGATGAATGCCATGGATTGATGAGCAGGAACATTTCAGTAACATCTTCCCAAGTTAAACTTGACAGGTTAGAGTAGTTCTGTGCATGTCTTGTCACATAACACCCAGAGAGCATCAGGAGGGTCAAGTAATATCTGAGAATGAACTAATCCCAGTGAAAATTGGCTTTACGCCAATTTTTTCAGAGCATTTTTTTTTTGCTTCTTACTGTCTATATGCTTTTTCATGGCTGTACTCCTGTGCTGCTAGAATTATCTTGTGGCACTATTAAAAAGAGCAAAGACAAAAAGATTTATTCTTCCTTCCATTTGATTGTATCCTTGTTAATGTGTAGGTGCCTATCCTAGAAGAAATGTGGATTGTGATTTTAAGAGGTCCAAGAGAGTAAAGCATAGGAATCAGTGGGATGCTGGCTGCTCCTGTTGTAACTTGCTCTCCCTCAGTTTCTGCATGGGCCCACCCCCTACTGCGAAAAGGGTTACTGGAGTGTGATGGCTGAAATTTGCCAGAAATCAAAGCAACAAATAGAATGCCCCAAACACAGCTGCCAGGGCACTGCTGACTCAGATTCAAATTGCCCCTGGTACCTCTGAGGGAGTCAACAGCTCCTCCCAATTTAGTACCATGGGCAAATTTTGTCTCTCTTCCTGCCCTGAGTCCAGGTCATTTATGATGTTGTTGAAGAGCACAGGGGCAAAGGATGGAGCCCTGTGGGACTCCGCTAGTGACAGGTCACCAGTCTGACGTCCCCCTGTTCACTGTAACCCTGCGTGCCAGACCTGTGAGCCAGTTCTCAGCCATCCCATAATGTGTTTATCCAGCTGTGAGATGGACCTTTTATCCAAAAAGATCCTGGGAGAGACAGGATCAGAACTTTATGGAAATCCAGAAATTTCATCAACCATCTTCCCTTGATCACATAGGCAGGTTATGCAGTGTACCTCGTCATGAGAGGAAATTCAGTTTTTTAAGGACTTTCCTCTCATGAATCTGTGCTGGCTGTGGCCAGTGACTGAGCTGTCCTTGGGCTGTTTTTCAGCCTAAACACAAATGCTGCTTTCAGCTTGTCTTAAGGCTTAGTGTATTTAAGGTGAGCTGGGATGGTGGAGCTTTTTAATCCATCAGGTACACTGACTGACAGTGAGTAAAGCACAGCCACTTGATGGTTTAGTACAGAAATGAAATCTTGAAATCTTTGTGAAACATCACAGGCAGCATTTCTGTAGTAACATAATGAAATTTCCAGGTAAAATTTGTGCAATTTCCTATCACTTTAACCCAGTACACTTATGAAACAGAACAAGCAAAGTAAAATTTAAAGGTTTTCCAAGTATTTTTAAAGTACTTTATAACAAAAATGACAGAATAATATATGCATTTGTATTCCTATATATTTTATCTGAAAACAGTAAAAATATTTCTAATAAATAGAAGTTATAAATAGTTACAGTGTGCTATAAAAATGCAATTTATTTTACACTTGGTAATGCAGAATGGAGTAGAGTAACACTAAATAAAATCTGATGCTGTGAATCTGGCAGAGTACTAACTGTACATTTAGATGACTGTGCTATTAACCTCTTTCATATACCCTTTCTAGTTTGTGGGCTACCTTTTATTACAGCAATAAGTGATAAGAACTACTATTAGTAGTATGAGATGAATACTGGCCCCCAATTCAATTTTCTCATCCAAACTGTTATGACAATGACTTATATAGTCTTTAAGATGAAATTAATTTTGGTTCAGAGGGCCAGCATATGGCTTATGATTCCCTCAAGTCCTACTTAAGCCTGAGCTTGATGTTTTATTTAGAATATCTTGTATAATAATTAAGCACTGACTAGATTATTGTATTATTTTGCCCAGATTGAACAACTTTTTCCAAGAAAAGAACAATACTTCAGGAAACCACGTGCTTTATATTTGTATAGTTTTGTAGTTGTGAGCCAGATGCTGCTGCAGCTGGAGCTGCCTATTGCATAATCTCCAACTGTGCTTCTTGAGATGTGCATCAAGATTTACCCTTGCATGATATGGTTTTATGTTATGTAATACAACATTATTTGTAGTCTATATAAATTTTTGTGCAATGTGGATCAGAAGGCATTTTTTTTTTGGTCTGTCATTTTCATTTATGAATTTTTTTTCCTTTTAAACTTATGTTGTCCTTCTGGATAATGGTACTTTTGCTGTGAGTGTCTTACAAGTTATGTGAAAATATTTTGTAAAATGGCATAAATTTTCTCCAAGGTGAAGCTTCAGCTAAAGTTTATATCTTACTAAAGATGTACAATTAATCAAATTAATAAAAAAATAATTACACAATTGATAAAATATTTTTGAATGCACCAAACCACAGAAAACCTTTAGAGCTTGTGTCCTATATATGCACCAAGAATCATTTCTGTGTCAATGGCTCTCCCTCCTTTGGTTCTCCAATAACTGACATAAAATGAGTTGATGCTGAAGAATAAATGGGTGCTAATGATAATGGAACCCGAAAATGTGAATATAATGTGAATCATTTCATAAATACATTGAAAACTAGGTGGTGGTCTCCTATAAATTAACGCATGTGTGTCCTTCTTGTGAATATGAACTGTGAAAGTTTTTGATTTCATACTTTCTGTGATTTTTTTTCTTCCCCTTCTATATATGAGTGCCTTCATTTTAATGCCTCTCTATCTTGGTTAGGTCAAACTTAAATGTCTAATGAGTTTCACTCACTTTTTTTCTTTAACGGTGTTTAAAGATATTCTGATTATTGTATGATAGCTATATGGATCCAGCCTTTTTGTATTTCTTACTGTTCAATTCTGTGTCCAGTGGAGCTAATGGAATTTATTTTTCTCTGCATTCTGTAAAAGAATTGGTGTTTGTGCAAAGATTAAAATCCAAAATGCAGCCATGATTCACATTAATTCATTTAAAGGATATCAGAATAATGTGTTCTACTGTAAAATTCCTCATTGCTTTTTCCAAGTGTATTGAGCCTTGAAAACTGAGATAAACTGAAAAATAAAGTCTGTACTTTTGAAGGCAGGAAGGCTGAATAATAGCACAGATCAGAATCCAAATTCCAAAGGCATAACTTAGTCTTAGAAATTCGTTTTAGGAAGATGTGGCACAGACTAATCCTAAATTCTGTCATAGGTCACATGAGACTGTTCTGACATTTAGAATGGTCCTCAGCGTGGCAAGCTTTCAGGGTGACATTTAGATGGAACTTTTTAGAAATATATCACCTACTTGGGGAAGTGCTGTGGAGTGGAGCAGATTTATAGAGCGAAGAGCCTATTATGCAGAACTGTAGATCACTGTCGTCCACCACTAAAGCCAGATTTTTTTGCTAATGTTCACCAAGTGTCCTTTGCCTTTCTCCTCTCCTTGGTGAAGTAACAATTCAATTTGATAGCATTGCTTTAAAATATTTTTGCTGGGAACACTAAACTTCTGTCATTTGTCTCATTGCCTGCTCAATGCAGCAGAGGCTTTTTCCTCCTTTTTCTTCCATTTTGCTTTCAGCTGCCTGTTTGCTCCAAAGTTGATGATATCAACATGTTGTGCATCTAATAATGTAGCTGGGTTCTGGATAGGGCATCCATCATATTACCGTGTACTGAATATATACATTGGCAAAAACATTAATTAATGAAACAAGTAATTTCTAGAATGCAGTCCTAGTGTGTGACAGTCCAGTGCTACCCTGAGACAAAAGTACTGTTATGAGAATGGAAAAATCATTTCAGAAAGAAAGGGGGAAGGGGAAGCATAAAATGACTGCAGTTACCTGTTGCCAAAATTTATGAAAAGACTGTTAAAGGACACTTTTGGAGTTCTGTAAATTATATGTATTTTCTGCAGTGCTGATAATATTTTGTAGAAAGTTGCAACCATAGTGTTTCAGGAATGTCTAAAATTTTTGATAAATCTGTTATCCTTAATCTGCTGGCAACACAATTGAATTTGGACCATCCGAGTCCAGAAGCTCAAATCCCAAAAGCTTTTACTCATGCACTCTCCTTTTCCCAGTGTATCCAATTCATCCAGTTATGTGGAGCAGAACTTTGGCTGGCTGTTCATTTGGATTCAGCAATCAGCTTAATCAGCTGTACATGATAGGTACCCTTCATTAGTGTTTTGAATGAAGGTTTCTATTCTATATCAATGAAAAGGGCTGATAAATAGGTGGAAATAAAGAATGAATTATGTGAATGAAATGTGCTAAATAAATTCCAAGACACAGCTGAGTTTGAGTATCAGCAGCCTGTTTACTGGTGCCATTACAGAAATAAGTAATGAAAATTTTAAGGATTTGATATTCTAACAATGATGGATTGTTTTGTGTGGTTTTCATTTTAATTAATTCTTAAAGTCCTTTTTACTGTCACGTGATCTCATTTTTCTATGTTCTCATTTATATTGCCACTATATTCTACTGCTGTGGAAGTATATTCTAATTAACTTTGTCACAGGCTAGTGTAATTGAAGTTACAGCTTGGTAAAGCTGAGGGTCAGTGCACCTTCATGATGACTGGGGGATTAGGAAGATATTTAAAAACTTACAGTTGATAAAAATGCATGAGAGGAGAGCCAGTTATTAACCTGATTTCAGCTAAAAAGAAACCTGCTATTACTTTTGTGATATTAAGTGTCCTTCTGATTTGTAAAAAGCTCACTGCATTCTTCTTTCCATGCAAATTTCCTAAAATTATGTGAACTCTTGATGCTGCAGAATGTAGGATATTCAATTGGTCTACCTGTGCAGATGGAATTAGATGTTTTTTGTGTTAATGAAGAAAGGGAAGTAGCTGACATTTGATTTTTTCATTTAATGATCCATATCCTCATACAGAGATGTACAGGTTAAATATGGCAGACTATTGTTCGCGTCACTCTGTAGAACTTGTGACAATGGAACCAGCAGAGAGTATTCAGTGTAAAGCTGTAAGCGATTCACTCTTCAGTTCAGCAGGGAGATGGAAAACTTTTAAAATTACCACGTCAATCCAGGCTGAAATAAATGTGTTTGTGTGCAGTGTGAGAGTATCAGCTGTCCTTTTCACCCCCCCCCCCCCCCCAAAAAAAAAAAAAAAACTTAGTCCTGACATGGTGGTGTGTTGCTTCAAATTTCAGAGAAAAAAAATCCCAAAATAGGTCAGGTTGGAGGGGACCACAGAGTGGGTGTTTTAAGGCTGTTCCTGCTCCAGTGCTTAGGAGGAGTGTGCTGGCTGTCAGGGAGCTCGTTTTCTTAATGACTGCACTTGAAGAAGGCTTCACAACTACAAAGGAGCAGAATAAAGTTATTGAAATCCTCATTCTGCATTAGACCTTTTAGGGAGATCAGGAGGGCAAAAGGGATGTTGCTGGTTTAGTTTATTCCTCGTGGGTACATTGCTGTTGGAGTGAACTGTGGGTGTCAGCCTTTGTGAGATGTTTTTCCCCTCCTTCCTGTTGTAATCAGGTATCTCAGCAGCTGGAAACAAGTATCTTGGAAGTTAAACTTGCAAAAGCAAGTCTATAATAACAGTAAATAACTTCATGTGAACTACTAAAATGATAAGTGTTAATTGAGTAGCCTTTTTTTGCCCCTAACAAAAAAATGACTAGCTACAGCTCTTAAATGAGTGCTTGTCCTTCTCTAGGTTTTTGCAAAAAGCTGTAAAAATAAGACTGATAGCTAGAATGATTAGAAATTGAATTTTTTCTTTTTGATATATTTTTTAATTACTAAAACAGGACAGAATGTCAATTCCTGTTGCATACAGAAAGGGAAAGAAGCATGACCTTAAAGAGTTCATGGCCAAAATTTTATAGTAAGGGATTTTAGATGGAAAGAGTGAAAGGAATTAAAGGGTCAAAATAGATGCAGTTTTCTTTGGAGCTGGCAAGTTAAGTAAAAGGGAGTTTGATTAGTTAATTTATACCTGTTAATAAATTTGATGGCAAAACTGACACAAGTAAAGCAACGAACTCTGTGCTGGAAGTAGTGTTTCTGTGAATAACTTGTGCTGTATGTTCTGGTGCTGTAGCTAAGATGAACAGAAGACTCTAGCTTGACTGGAGTCATGGTGTAGCATTCCTACAGAACTGGAGAAGATTACTGTTCTTATATTATGGGTTAGCTCACACAAATTTTTGATAAACCTTTATCTTTCAGCTTGTTCAATTCTCAAGAATTCTTTGAAATCCCAACATATTTTCCCGCATTTTTAATGAAGAACAACTTTGTCTTTGCCATGAATGACCACAGGGTGGCAACATTAAAAAATGAAACCCAGAGCATGAGCTACAGATCCACGGGTAAGGTTGAGGGTTGGGTTGTGTAGATTTTAAGGAGAGGTTCCAGGGGATGTGTCTGAGGATGTGTCCCAACCTTCCAGTTTTTCATCCGCTTCGGCAGCTTAAGACCTCATGGTTGCGATTTCGGACTTCACTTAGGCATGTAGGAAGAGAAACCCAGTTTGGAATGAAATGTTTATCAGTCTTTACTCTCATCCAAAAAATTTTTGTGATGGCTGGTGATGTTTTATTCTTGAGTAGAGGAGTTATTGCCCTGTACAAAGCATTTAGGACAGGGCTGGCTGGTAGTCAGTGTGATGCACAAAAGTGTGCTGCATTGTTGCCTGGATAAAAAAACAGGACAAAGAGCCGACCTGCTGCTAGTGTTAGTACTCATCTGGAAATTTAGATTTAATACAATTAATAAAGATAGCAGATAAATTGATTTTTAGAATTCTCAATTGCATATTAAAATGAAAACACTTTAATATTTTCTTTCTAGTATGACCAATATCTAAAATAGAATTTTAAATGCATAGTTTCTTGTTTACTACCATTTCACCACTGGTTTGTGGTTGTTTTTTTGGTTTTTTTTGGGTTTTTTTTTTTTTTTTCCCCTGAATGCTAGCTTTTTAAAGCACTTGAAACTTCAAAAAGCTTGTTTCTTGAGGTATCTACAATTAACAGCTGCTTGCAATATAGGGTATTGCTATGTGCTTATAAATGCATGCGCTACACTCAATTTTAGAAATTTGTTTACAGCGGTGTGAGTTTTCTATTCTAATAGTCTAATGAAGTGAAGAAGCCTCAGGAGGTTTAACCAATGAATGGACTGTAAGGTGTTTTTCAAAAGGAGATTTGTCAGTGGAGAATTGGGTTTCTAACTCTTATGGTTTCCTCTCAGCTTCTTGACTGGACTTGATTCTCAATAAGTAGGAAGAGGTTCTGAATGACTCACTGGAACTTCGAACTCCTCCAGGAGACGATTAGGAGAACATTTAATAGTAAAAGATTTAGTACTCAGGCTGAATAATGGTAAGACCTATTAAATCATCTTCTTTCATTTACTAAAGCATTTCAGTAAAACTGACACACAATCTACTGTTGCTCATGAAAAAATGGAGAAAGAGGGGGGAAAAAATGCCAGCTGCATGTCAGAATTGATATCAACTTACTGTTAAGCACATCTGAAGCAAGTAAGTGTGTGCATGCATATGAACACATCTACACAAAAAAGTAGCCAGCCCCCCTAAGCAGTTCCACCAACTGTCATCTAATGTAATACATAAAAATATAAACTCCTTCAAAACTTGTAAGTAAATAGTGTGGCTTTTCTTTTTTTGTTTAACATATTTTCCATGGGGTTTTGGGGGGTGG